>NC_134401.1:25014597-25059096 GCF_050003625.1 Haematobia irritans
AATGGGGGCTATATATAACCAGGGCTGTGGAGTCGAGCCAATTTTGCTCGACTCCGACTCCGACTCCAGCATTTTTCATCAGCTCGACTCCGACTCTGGAGTCGACTCCGGGTAATATGACTAAATCTTATTTTAATACCATTAATTTGTAGTTCTATTGTGGGGGTACCGTAAGTGGATCGATATAAAGTATCGTATTTATTTATGTGTGCAAAAAAGGTCTTAATTTCACATTAAATGCCAATTGAACTCTATGTTTCAAATTTAGGGCAATGTTTAATAAATAAAATAATGATATAAATACCCATCATAATATAAGAAGATACCAACAGTATATGTATTTGTGGACCAAAATTATTGATACTATTTCAAATCCTTTAAATTTGTTGCGAGCATTATAAAGGTTTATATTCCCATATGAATGAATTTGAATCTGAATCGATATAGACAAAATTGTGTATACTTCTACAAAATATATGTACTTAAAATTTAAATCTAACGTTATGGGACGTAACACAATTTTAACAAAAAATAAAAACGCAAGGAATGTCTAAAGTCGGGCGGGCCGATTGTAATATACTCTGCACAACTTTGTATTTAGATCTACATTTTGATAAAATCTCAAATCAGACTTCTACAAAATCTCGGGCAATATTTGGGAAATATTTATAATTGTTTAGAGAATTTCGCAAAAATGCATTTATGATTCATTCATTGAAAAATTTGAAAATTTGAGTCATTTCTACAAGTTTTCGAATTAGCAGTGAGTATCAGTGAGCCTACAATTTTGGAAAAATGTTTGTCTAGAAAATAAAATTTTGCAAAATTTTCTACAGAAACAAAATTTTGACTAAATTTTCTATAGAAATAAAATTTTGGCAAAATTTTTTATTGAAATCCAATTTTGACCAAATATATAGAAATAAAATTTTGAATAAAATTTTTATAGAAATAAAATTTGGCAAAATTTTTTATAGAAATAAAAGTTTGAAAAAATTATCAATAGAAATACAATTTAAAAAAAAAAATTGTGTAGCAAACAAAATTTTGCAAAATTTTGTAAAATATTCTATAGAGACAAAATTTTGACTAAATTTTCTATAGAAATAAAATGTTGACTAAATTTTATATAGAAAAAAATATTTGTATATTAATAAAACTTTGAATACATTTTTTATAGCAGTGAGTATCAGTGAGCATCAATAAGAAAAACATTTTTGAGAAAATTTGCTATAGAAATAAAATTTGACAATTTTTTCTTATAGAAATAAAATTTTGAAAAAATTATCAATAACAAGTATATACGGCCGTAAGTTCGGCCAGGCCGAAGCTTATGTACCCTCCATCATGGATTGCGTAGAAACTTCTTCTAAACACTGCCATCCAGAATCGAATTACTTAGAAATAAAATCTTGGTAGATTATTTTTGGCTCGAACGGCAACCATGATTATGAACCGAATAAAATTTGAACAAAATTTTCTATAGAAATAAAATTTTGACAAAATTTTCTATAGAAATAAAATTTTGACAAAATTTTCTATAGAAATAAAATTTTGACAATGATGAAAATTTTATTAAATTTTCTTCTCTTTGAGGCTCCGCAAGCCAAATCTGGGGATCGGTTTATATGGGGGCTATATATAATTATGGACCGATATGAACCAATTTTTGCACGGTTGTTAGAGACCATATACCAACATCATGTACCAAATTTCAGCCGGATCGGATGAAATTTTCTTCTCTTTGAGGCTCCGCAAGCCAAATCTAGGGATCGGTTTATATGGGGGCTATATATAATTATGGACCGATATGAACCAATTTTTGCACGGTTGTTAGAGACCATATACCAACACCATGTACCAAATTTCAGCCGGATCGGATGAAATATGCTTCTGTTAGAGGCTCCACAAGCCAAATCTGAGGGTCCCTTTATATGGGGGCTATACGTAAAAGTGGACCGATATGGCCCATTTTCAATACCATCCGACCTACATCGATAACAACTACTTGTGCCAAGTTTCAAGTCGATAGCTTGTTTCGTTCGGAAGTTAGCGTGATTTCAACAGACGGACGGACGGACGGACGGACATGCTTAGATCGACTCAGAATTTCACCAGGACCCAGAATATATATACTTTATGGGGTCTTAGAGCAATATTTCGATGTGTTACAAACGGAATGACAAAGTTAATATACCCCCATCCTATGATGGAGGGTATAAAAATACAATTTTAGAAAAATTTTTATGTAGTAAATAAAATTCTGCAAAATATTCTACAGAAACAAAATTTTGACAAAATTTTCTATAGAAATAAAATGTTGACTAAATTTTATATAGAAAAAAATATTTGTATATTAATAAAATTTTGAATACATTTTTTATAGCAGTGAGCATCAGTGAGCATCAGTAAGAAAAAAATTTTTGAGAAAATTTGCTATAGAAATAAAATTTGACAATTTTTTCTTATAGAAATAAAATTTTGAAAAAAATTATCAATAAAAATACAGTTTTAGAAAAAAAAAATAAAAATAAAATTATCAATAGAAATAATATTTTGAAAAAAATTTTGTGTAACAAACAAAATTTTGCAAAATTTTCTATAGAAATAAAATTTGGCAAAATATTCTATAGAAACAAAATTTTGACCAAATTTTCTAATAAAAACGTCTATTACTATATAATTTTGGCAAAATTTTCTATAGAAATAAAATTTTAACTTAAATTTATAGAAATAAAAGTATCAATAGAAATAAAATTTTGAAAAACTTTTTGTGTAACAAACCAAATTTTGCAAAATTTTCTATAGAAAATTTTTGTTTCTATTCCATAGAAACAAAATTTTGACTCAATTTTCTATAGAAATAAAATTTTGACTAAATTTTCTATAGAAAAAACTATTTCTATAGTAATAAAATTTCGAATAAATTTTTTATAGAAATAAAGTTTTGACAAAATTTGCAATAGAAATACAATTTTGACAAAACTTTTTATAGAAATAACATTTTGACAAAATTTTCTATAAAAAAAACTTTGTTTCTATAAAAAAAAAAACTTTTCTGTCAATATACCACATATGTATATGGCCTTAAAATAAAATTAAAAAAAAATAATTTCGATTGTTCGAAATATTTCAAATAAATTGATATGGGCATTAAAATGGATCGATCCAGCCCATCTGCTAGTCAAACATTCTAGGAAACATAAAAAGATAGTCGTAATTGGAAGTTGATTTTCATTTACAATCATAACGCAATGGAAACTAATTTGCGTAAAAACTAGCTTAGTTACAAAAAATGTGAAGTGATAAATTTGGTTTACCCGGAGTCGGAGTCGAGCAAAATTTTTACGACTCCGACTCCGACTCCAGCAAAATCTTCAGACTCCGACTCCAAGACTCCGACTCCGACTCCGGCTTTACAGCCCTGTATATAACTATAGACCGATATGGACCTAGTTAGGCATGTTTGTTAACGGTCGGATCTGAATCGGATGAAATTTCCTCCTCCAAAACCAAATCTGGCAATCGGTTTATATGGGGGCCATATATGATTACGGACCGATGTGGACCAATTTTGGCATGGTTGATAAAGACCATATACTAACACCATGTACAAAATTTCAGCCGGATCGGATTAACTTTGCTTCTCTTAGAGGATCGGCAAGCAAAATTTGGGGGTCCGTTTATATGGGGGCTATACGTAAAAGTGGACCGATATGGCCCATTTACAATACCATCCAACCTACATCAATAACAACTACTTGTGCCAAGTTTCAAGTCGATAGCTTGTTTCGTTCGGAAGTTAGCGTGATTTCAACAGACGGACGGACGGACATGCTTGGATCGACTCACAATTTCACCACGACCACGAGACTGTAATAAAAATTTGAAAATTTTTCTATAGACATAAAATTTTGACAAAATTTTATATAGAAGTAAAATTTTGGCAAAATTTTCTATAGAAATAAAATTTTGACAAAATTTTCTATGGAAATAAAAAGTTTAGAAAATTTTCTCTAGAAATAAAAATTTGAGAAAATTTTCTATAGAAATAAAATTTAGCCACAGTTTTGAAAGAAATTTCTACAGAAATAAAGTTTTGAGAAAATTTTCTATAGAAGTAAAATTTTGGAAAAAGTTTTTTAGAAATAAAATTTTCTATAGAAATAAAATTTTGACAAATTTTCTATAGAAATAAAAATTTGAGAAAACTTTCTATAGAAATTAAGTTTTGAGAAAATTTTCTATAGAAGTAAAATTTTAGAAAAAGTTTTTTAGAAATAAAATTTGTACAAAATTTTCTATAGAAGTAAAATCCTGACGAAATTTTCTATAGAAATAAAATTTTGACAAAATTTTCTATAGAAATAAAATTTTGACAAAATTTTCTATAGAAATAAAATTTTGACAAAATTTTCTATAGAAATAAAATTTTGACAAATTTTCTATACAAATAAAATATTACAAATTTTCTATAGAAATAAAATTTTGAGAAAATTTTCTATAGAAATAAAATTTTGAAAAATGTTTTTTATAAATAACATTTTGACAAAGTTTTCTATAGAATTAACTTTGTCATTCCGTTTGTAACACATCGAAATATTGCTCTAAGACCCCGTAAAGTATATATATATATATATATATATATATATATATATATATATATATATATATATATATATATATATATATATATATATATATATATATATATTTTTTTTTTTTTTTTTTTACGGGGTCTTATATATATATATCTCTATATATATATATATATATATATATATATATATATATATATATATATATATATATATATATATATATATATATATATATATATATATATATATATATATATTTTTTTTTTACGGGGTCTTACAGCAATATTTCGATGTGTTACAAACGGAATGACAAAGTTAATTCTATACAAAACTTCGTCAAAATGTTATTTATAAAAAACATTTTTCAAAATTTTATTTCTATAGAAAATTTTCTCAAAATTTTATTTCTATAGAAAATTTGTCCAAATTTTATTTCTATAGAAAATTTTCTCAAAATTTTATTTCTATAGAAAATTTGTCAAAATTTTATTTCTATAGAAAATTTGTCAAAATTTTATTTCTCTAGAAAATTTTGTCAAAATTTTATTTCTATAGAAAATTTTGTCAAAATTTTATTTCTATAGAAAATTTCGTCAAGATTTTACTTCTATAGAAAATTTTGTAAAAATTTTATTTCTAAAAAACTTTTTCTAAAATTTTACTTCTATAGAAAATTTTCTCAAAACTTAATTTCTATAGAAAGTTTTCTCAAATTTTTATTTCTATAGAAAATTTGTCAAAATTTTATTTCTATAGAAAATTTTATTTCTAAAAAACTTTTTCCAAAATTTTACTTCCATAGAAAATTTTCTCAAAACTTTATTTCTGTAGAAAATTTTTTCAAAACTGTGGCAAAATTTTGTTTCTATAGAAAATTTTCTCAAATTTTTATTTCTAGAGAAAATTTTCTAAACTTTTTATTTCCATAGAAAATTTTGTCAAAATTTTATTTCTATAGAAAATTTTGCCAAAATTTTACTTCTATATAAAATTTTGTCAAAATTTTATGTCTATAGAAAAATTTTCAAATTTTTATTTCTAGAGAAAATTTTCTCAAAATTTTTTTTCTATAGAAAATTTCGTCAAAATTTTACTTGACGAAAATTTTACGTGGTGCAATGGTTAGCATACCCGCCTTGCATAGACAAGGTCGTGGATTCGATTCCTGCATCGAACGAACACCAAAAAGTTTTTCAGCGGTGGATTACCCCCACCTCAGTAATGCTGGTGACATTTCTGAGGGTTTCAAAGCTTCTCTAAGTGGTTTCACTGCAATGTGGAACGCCGTTCGGACTCGGCTATAAAGAGGAGGTCCCTTGTCATTGAGCTTAACATGGAATCAGGCAGCACTCAGTGATAAGAGAGTAGTTCACCACTGTGGTATCACAATGGACTGAATAGTCTAAGTGAGCCTTATACATCGGGCTGCCACCTAACCTAACATACTAAAAGTCGTGGGTAAGCGTGAGTCACGAAAATAATTTCTTCGTGAGTGTGCGTGAGGAACGGATTTCGGAAAAATACGCTCATGCAAAAAAATCTCGCCCACTGACATAAAACGCTTACGAGACGAATTCATTTACAATTTTGGTGACACCTGGGATGTTAAGACTTTAATAACGCTCTCGATTTTAATCAAGCTCATATTTTCAAACACTTCCCTAAGGTAAATTAGTTATAAAATTATTCGTGAGCCACGACATTTTGTGTGAGTCACGATATTTTTCATGAGTCACGGTATTTTTTGTGAGTCACGACATTGCGGGCGTGAGTACAAATTTTCTTTTGGTGAGTGTGCGTGAACGTGAGTCCTACCAAACAATATCGTGTGTGAGTGAGATTTTTCCGTCGTGAGTGAGCGTGAGTAAAATATTACTCACGTGTACACCTGTAGTTTATATGGGGGCTATACGTTAAAGTGATCAAATATAGCCCATTTCCAATACCATCCGACCTACATCAATAACAACTACATATGCCAAGTTTCAAGTCGATAGCTTGTTTCGTTAGGAAGATAGCGTGATTTCAACAGACGGGCGGACAGACATGCTTACATCGTCTCAGAATTGCACCACGACCCAGAATATATATACTTTATGGCGCCTTAGGGCTTTGTCAAATCAGGAAGCCTGTAGTAAAACACACCTTAAGCCAATAAAAATGGGTAAAGGTTAGGTTAGGTTAGGTTCAAGAGGCTTTGGAGCATATACCGAATTTTACAGTATAAATTTTTCTGGTGTCGTTTTCTTGATTTTGTATCGTAAACACTGAATATTTAACCAGCTGGCACAAAAATTGGGCCATTAGAGGGTTAATATACACCCCCCCCCCCCCCATCCTATGGTGGAGAGCATACACATTTTATTTTCAAAATTCTCCCACACCCTCCTTAAATTTTCTTAATATTATTTTCCTCGCATTAATATATGCAACCTCCTTTATTTGTCTCTTGCTGTTGGACAATACAAATAAACGTTTAACAATTTTGTTCTGTAAGAGAAGCAAACTTAACAACGCTACAAATATAGACGTCCATTTTGCGTTGCCCAAAAAAAACAAAACAAGGACTCAGCCAACAGATGTCATTGTCCTTTCAAATGCCTAGGCCAAGGTATTTTTCAACTCTCCATACCCACCAATGACTAACTCATTCCTGCGAATCCGTTCAATAGTTTACAAATAAACAAAACACCAAATTAATTAAAACGTTTCCTGAATTGCCAAACAATATTCTGTTTTATTTCTTATTTTGGGTTGTAATTGTGCGATTGGTATAGACTTCACAACCAGGGTTTGCAATATTGTGTTCTCATTTGAATTGTCCAATGGAGTATTATATATTTTTTTGTTTTTGTTTTTTATTTTGTTCAAGAAAAAAGCCAACAAAAGTATAATGACTTTGTAATCTTGTGCCCGGTATGCTTCGTCAATTTTTAATTAGGGACACCATTTGGTTACTTTGGTCTTCAATAAAAGCGGATCTGCATGACATCCCAGCCAGATGTGCAATAGAATTTCAAACATTTTTCTTTACATTTTTTTCATTAGACAAAAAAAAAATAAAATAAAGAAAAAAGACAAGACATTTGTAAGAGCTATAGAATATATAATGAGTACGATTTTTTAATTTTTTTATTTTTTAGGATACTTCAAGATAAAAGAGTTAGAAAACTCAAAATTGTGGGATGAGCTTCTTCAAGTTTTAATTTTAATTATAATCAGCTGGCAAAACATGAGTAAGTAGTTAAGCTTGAAACTGCTTACCAATCGAAATTATATCATATCAGCACTACCGTACACTTGAGAATAATGACATACGTTGATTGGACGTTGGTCTTGGTTGGTTGCCACGTTGCAGAGGCATTTGTGTGGTAATTCTCGTAAGTCAAATTTTCATTCCATAACACAATATTATATTCAAATAAATTATGTCGTTTTCAAGTACATACAAGGAAAAATACTGTCTTACGGAACGAAATTTTAGACAAACAAAATTCCCTTTCGTTATAAAGAATTTTCTTTAAGAGCACGTAAAGCCGAACTTAATGCGAGCATTACAGGATTGCCTCTAATCTTTCGAAATCGTACGAAAATTGTTGGAATAATATTTGCTTACCTTCCGCCATAGGATGGTGGGTATGCTACCATAATCATTTCTTTTGAAATGCATTGAAATATTGGCCTTAGTCCCCATAGGTATATATAGTTTCCCAGCAAAAAAAAATCTTCTCAAGGCAAAACTTTAAAAGAACTTCCAAAAATGCCCTCCCAAAGAAGTTCTTTATTTTAACTGCAAAGTAAGTTCATTTGAGTAAATTTTTTTATAATTCGCTTATTTCATATTTTTAATGGAAAATTTATTTTTTTGGTTTCAAGTAGGTTAAAAACAGATTAAGAATTAATAAAATGGTACAAATTATTTAAATTTAGCCGAAAAAATGGTGAATGCTTTCTAGAAAAATTGCGAATTTTTGAAAATATTTGATAACAAACGTTCCAGACAAGCGTTATAATGCATTAAAAATAATAAAAAATTTAAAAAATTATTTATTTGTTCAAATATCACAAACTTTCTTAATTCACATCCAAACCACTGAATTCACCTCACACCTTAAGAAGTGATGCCAATTCAGTGCAGCGGCTGTTGAAATGGTGGACTTCCGTCCTATGACAAGCCCATGTTCAATTCATCGCTTCTGCGTCAATTTGGTACAACTTTCGGATCCAAAAAGAACATTTGCACTACTTTTTTGGCGACGCTTTTTTTGCTGGGTTGGGTCATGATGAAATTTCGAATCAATCTAGCGATGTCCGTCCGTCTGATTGTCTATTGAAATCATTCTAATTTTCGAAAATTTTAACAATATTTGCTAGAGAAGTAAAATTTTGACAAAATTTTCTAGAGAAATAAAATTTTGACAAAATGTTCTATAGAGATAAAATTTTGACAAAATTTTCTAGAGAAATAAAATGTTGACAAAATTTTCTAGAGAAATAAAATGTTGACAAAATTTTCTATAGAAATAAAATTTAGCAAAATTTTCTATAGAAATAAAATTGTAAAATTTTCTATAGAAATAAAATTGTAAAATTTTCTATAGAAATAAAATTTTGACAATATTTTCTATAGAAATAAAATTTTGACAAAATTTTCTATAGAAATGTAATTCTGACAAAATTTCCCAAAGAAATAAAATGTTGACAAAATTTTCTACAGAAATAAAATTTGGACAAAATTTTCTATAGAAATAAAATTTGGACAAAATTTTCTATAGAAATAAAATTTTAAAAAAATTCTATAGAAGTAAAATTTTGACAATATTTTCTATAGAAATTAAACTTTGACAAAATTATATATAGAAATAAAATTTTAACACAATATTCCATAGAAATTAAACTTTGACAAAATTTTATATAGAAAGCGTAACCCGGCCCACTTCGCTGCGCCTTACGAAGCGTATTTGTAGGAACATTTTTCGTTAACTTAGTCAACCATATCCTTCGTGCTGAAAACAAATTCGAAAAGATTTGAATTCTTTCAAACAAATCGGACTACTTGCTTTTTCGTTTATAGGTACAAATACGGCGGATATGCATATGTAAAATGGTTCGTTTTAAAAAATGTCGGGGAGAGAGTGTACCTTTTCCTCCAACTTTTTTCAATAATGTTCTGTATTCAAGTAGTTGGACAATCTTTTATATTTCTTATGAATTTTAAGTGTGGTTTGTCAAGGAAAGGTATCCTTCTCCTCAACATATCTGAATATTAAGCACTATATTATAATAACATACAAAGTATTACTGTTTCCCATCCAATAAATCGGAAAAAGCAAAAGTAGTAAAAAATTTTACCACATTAACATTTGCTAAAATGATGCACCCTCTACTTTGGCTGCTAATTTCATGTAAATTTAAGTTCTTTACTAAAAAGAAGTCTGGCAGAAGCCTGTGCAAAAATCATACAATTATGTACCGAGTTCCCATTTACGGACAACACTCTACTTTCAATTTAAGAAAAAATAACGGACAAAAGGGAATCCTCTCCCCACCTTCGCTCCACACCAATCTGATCTTGGACTATCAAGTACCCTATATTAATTTCGCAACTACTCAATGGTCCCTATAAATTCTATCGAAGTAAATCGACAAAGTTTATTTCAATTTTCCCCTTCCCCAACCAGATATCCAAAAATAATTATATACTAATTTAAAAATCATGTATAAATTTAATCACCTCCTCCACGTTCCCTGTAAATTTCAAGGAGATCGGAGATGTTTAAATTTTGCTCTATTGTTTTAAAGGGACGTCACTTTCCCCGATACAATATCGACAAACACCGTGCTGAATAGCACCCCTAACCTTCCATGAAAATTATTGAAACTTTCCTTCAAGTGTGGGGCAAGGAAGGTTGCCTCTTCGTTTATAACTATCCCCCACTTCCTTTGTAAATTTCAAGAAAACTTAAGATTTTTTTTGCAGTTTTAGAGGAGGACCTCCTCCTCGACTAAATATCGAAAAGTGATGTAGCGTATCTTTTGTAAACGTCCCAGAAAATGTCAAGCAAATTATAAGCCTAAAGGGGCGGCCTCTCTTCCGTCCTAATATCACAAATTCAGGTATCAACTATTAATAATCGTAACCTCTCCCCAGTCCTCTGTAAATTTCAAGTAACTCGGTAAAGTTTAATTGTTTCTCTGTATGTAGTTACTTAAGAGAAGCGGATGTCTCCCTATGTCCTTTTATTTTTATTAAAAAATTAGGAACCTGATATAAATATCATAACCTCACTCCGTAAAATTTCAGTCGGGGGAGTTTAGTTTTGTTTTCACTGTACTTTAAAAAAAAAAGTGGGGCAAAGGGGTAGTCCCCCTCCCCGACCAAATATCGAAAAATAATGTAGCGGATTTTTGTCTAGATGCCAACCCCAACATTCAATGAAAATTTCAAGCAAATCGCATAATTTTGTTCCATGTTTAAAAAAGTAGGGCAAGGGGGAGGTCCCCCTCCCCGTCCACATATGAAACCATCAGGTACCCCATATTAATTCCATAACCTCACCGCATGTTCTCTGTAAATCTCAGATAATTTAGAGAATTTTAGTTTTTTCACTGTACTTTAAAAAAAGTCGAACAAAGGGGAGGTCTCCCTCCGCCAACAAATATCGAAATATAAAGTAGCAGATCTTTGTCTAGATACCAAACCCAACCTTCAATGAAAATTTCAAGCAAATCGGTCAACTTTGGTCCAATTTTCAAAAAGTCCGACAAAGGGGAGGTCCCCCTCCGCGACCAGTTGTCAAAAAATGAGGTACCCTATTTTCACCACATGAACGCCCCCTACGATCTCTGAAAGTTTCAAGTAAATCGGTTCAGCCGTTTCGGAGCCAACTCGGAACATACAAACAAACAAATAAACAAACATAAATTGAATTTTATATATAGATTTAAATTTTAGAAATTTTTTTCTATTAAAATAAAAATTTGACTAAATTTTCTATAAATATACAATTTTTTTATAAAAGACTTTAAACATTTTTGTTTTATGCAATACTATCAAAGTCTCCCTTTTTCTCAAGGGATATTTATATGTTACACTCAAATGAATTATTGCTATTAGAAGTGGTCAAAAAATAATAAATAAACTTCTAAAATAGTATAATACAACACTTCTTTTGAAGAAACATTTTTTTTCATAATAACCAAACAAATTGATCAAACTCTGCAAAAAAGACTTTTTTTATGCACTCCACCATAGGATGGGGGGTCCACTTTTACGTATAGCCCCCATATAAACCGATCCCCAGATTTGGCTTGCGGAGCCTCTAAGAGAACCATATTTCATCCGATCCGGCTGAAATTTGGTACATGGTATCGGTATATGGTATCTAACAACCATGCAAAAATTGGTCCACATCGGTCCATAATTATATATAGCCCCCATATAAACCGATCCCCAGATTTGGCTTGCGGGGCCTCTAAGAGAAGCATATTTCATCCGATCCGGCTGAAATTTGGTACATGGTGTCGGTATATGGTATCTAACAACCATGCAAAAATTGGTCCACATCGGTCCATAATTATATATAGCCCCCATATAAACCCATCCCCAGATTTGACCTCCGGAGCGTCTTGGGGGAGCAAAATTCATCCGATCCCGATCAAATTTGGGAAGTGGTGTTAGTATATGGCCGCTAACAACCATACCAAAATTTGTCCATATCGGTCTATAATTATATATAGCCTATCTCTAATCACACATAAATTAGTCCACATCGGTTCATAATAATCATGGCTGCCACTCGAGCCAAAAATAATCTACCAAAATTTTATTCTATAGAAATTTTTGTCAAAATTGTATTTCTATAAAAAATTTTGTCCAAATTTTATTTCTGTGGAAAATTTCGTTAAAATTTTATTTCTATAAAAAAAATTTATTTCTCTAGAAAATTTCGTTTAAATTTTATTTCTATTGAAAATTTTGTCAAAATTTTATTTCTATAAAAAATTTTGTTAAAATTGTATTTCTATAGAAAATTTTGTTAAAATTTTATTTCTATAGAAATTTTTTTCAAAATTTTATTTCTATAGAAAACTTTTTCAAACTGAATTATATACGTATTTAATGTTTTTTTTTTTTAAATTATTATATACCACGTATGAACTTACTTACAATTTAGAAGACGGTGTTAGGAGATTTTAAGATACCTTGCCATCGGTAAGCGTTACCGCAACTCAAGTAATTCGATTGTGGATGGCAGTGTTTAGAAGAAGTTCCTACGCAATCCCTGGTGGAGGGTACATAAGCTTCGGCCTTTTTTGTACATTTTATTTTTCAAATCATGGTAGATTATTTTTGGCTCGAGTGGTATGATTCCAATACAGTTCGCGATCGAAGCGTCATGTCTTTTTTGCCATCATTGCCCTCCAACAATCTGGGAGATTATTAAATTTATGTGGCCCCGCGATATTTACGAGCCAGTTAACACATTTCGTTAAGACACGCACTTCTGCCTGCAGGTACTCGCCATAGGATTTCGGTATTTGGGTCCTCCATATATACACCTAGTATCGTTCTCTCACCCGTCTTCGATCTTTAGGTAAATCGACTATTCCCTTTAGAATATATTCTAAGGTCCCTTTCACCCACGGCCTTTTTAATGGCGTCGGGATGTCGTACTCGGCAGCTATGGCTATTTTATTTATGGATTGTTGCGGCATCTGCCATTTCACATACCGTCTCTCCTATTACCCATTGATTAAGTTAAAGTGGCAGACCGATTTGATTCCAGCTCACTTAGACTATTCAGGCCATTGATGGTTCGTCATGTTTTGTGCGTCCATTCTATCAACATCTTCAATTTCATCGCTTTTCTTTCGATTAGAACCTCTATGGGGCTTAAGTCCAGCTTCGTCTCCAAGGCTCTGGTTGACATGGTTTTCATTGCCCCAGTTAACCCAAGACAATATGTCTGGTAAACCCGTTGTATAATTTCCTCTCCATTGGTGTCCACAAAACTACACTCTCCTGTATCCAGTGCGTTACCTTTAGATTAAGGCACCACTTTGAGCCCAACGCTCTTCTGCATAGTGCCCAATATTTGAGAGCTTTCTCAGTCCTCTCTTTGACGCGGCTCTTTCCTCTCTCATGTTAATTCTTAGTACTTTATTATATCAGACACTTGTATCCTTTTACCCCAAAAAAATTCGGTTCTACATACTGGCAATTTTAGTCCTTCTAAAATACTCTGGGTTAAAATTAAGGGCCCAGTCATGTGCCATTTTCCTGCAGAGTTTGATAGTATTCCTCGTCCGCATAACAGACGGGTTCAAATCTCTCCTTAGATAGAATACTTAGTTGAGTGGTCGGTAGAATACCCTGTGGTGTTCGCCCGAAATTCCGTTTTACCATGGTGTCAACCACGCGATCCATTGTCTTTAGCAGGAAGGATGTTCGACTTATCGGTTTGTAGACATTTGGATTTGCATAGTTTACATTCCGGGTTTCGGGTATGAATACTACACTTGCCTGCTGCCACGATTTTGAAAAATTGAACTACTGGTCCGTAATTTCTTTTCTGATTTCCATGAAAATGGAATCTAACATAACTGAAGGTCGACTTTTATTAGTCATACAATTTATTTTCTAAAACATTTTACCAGAATATTTTGCTTGCCTTGTCATCGTACTAACACCAACATTTCTTTAATTCCAGAGGAAAAAATTCTCTACTTTTCCACATTCGTATGTGGTTATTTCCTTTCTCAATTATCATTTCACACTTTGTTACTTTTTAAGGGATTTTGTTTTAGATTTTTTTTGTTTGTTTTTTTTTTTTGTATTTTAAAGAACAAAGATTTTTATCTGGTAAAAGTTAAATGTTGTTTTCATTTTTTCCTCATCCTCCCACCCAAAGAGTTTCATTGGCAATGGAAAAAATCTTTCGAAGATTTATGGTTTAACTTTTTTCGTCTTTCGTCTTAAAACTTTGCTATTGCACAACAAAGAAAAAAAATTAAAAGTGAAAAATGAAACATAGTGGGTAGCAACTTGTCAAATAAAGTCTTATTGGGGATCAGCGGAAAATTGTTCAAAGGTTTTCCCTTTAACTTACATTGCGTTTTCCCACAAGAAAACAATCATGAGAACAAGGACATAGATCAACAAGTCAATGTTAAAAAGCTCAGTCATTTGGCTTCTGGTTGGGGAAAATGGCTAAAGCTGAATTACTATTGGGAAGGATAAGAATTTTCTGGATTTTTCGACAAACCCTGCACCATAGGGAGGGAAGCATTTTGAAGGAGATAACTTCACCTGATCCGGTTGAAATATAAAACGTGCTGTTAGTATATGTCTTTCAACCACAATTCAAAATTTAGTCCATTGCGACTCATAATTCTATATAGCCCTCATTTAACAGGATAATCAGATTTGATTCTTTAGCCCCCTACAGGAGAAAATTTCATCCGATCAGTTTGAAATTTAGTACGTGTTGTAACCAGGGCTGTGGAGTCGAGCCAATTTTGCTCGACTCCGACTCCGACTCCAGCATTTTTCATCAGCTCGACTCCGACTCCGGAGTCGACTCCGGGTAATATAACTAAATCTCATTTTAATACCACTAATTTGTAGTTCTATTGTGGGGGTACCCTAAGTGATTCGATATAAAGTATCGTATTTATTTATGTGTGCAAAAAAAGGACTTAATTTCACATTAGATGCCAATTGAACTCTATATTTCAAATTTAGGGCAATGTGTAATAAATAAAATAATGATATAAGTACCCATCATAATATAAGAAGATACCAACAGTATATGTATTTGTGGACCAAAATTATTGATACTATTTCAAATCCTTTAAATTTGTTGCGAGCATTATAAAGGTTTATATTCCCATATGCATGAATTTGAATCTGAATCGATTTAGACAAAATTGTATATACTTCTACAAAATCTATGTACTTAAAATTTAAATCTAAAGTTTTGGGACGTAACACAATTTTAACAAAAAATAAAAATGCAAGGAAAATCTAAAGTCGGGCGGGCCGATTATAATATACTCTGCACAATTTTGTATTTAGATCTACATTTTGATAAAATCTTAAATCAGACTTCTACAAAATCTCGGGCAATGTTTGGGAAATATTTATAATTGTTTAGACAATTTCGCAAAAATGAATTTATGATTCATTCATTAAAAAATTTGAAAATTTGAGTCATTTCTACAAGTTTTCGACTTAGCAGTGAGTATCAATGAGCATACAATTTTAGAAAAAATTTTGTCTAGTAAATAAAATTTTGCAAAATTTTCTACAGAAACAAAATTTTGACTAAATTTTCTATAGAAATACAATTTTGACAAAATTTTCTATAGAAATCAAATTTTGACCAAATATATAGAAATAAAATTTTGAATAAAATTTTTATAGAAATAAAATTTGGGAAATTTTTTTTATAGAAATAAAAGTTTGAAAAAGTTATCAGCAGAAATACAATTTAAAACAAAAATTGTGTAACAAACACAATTTTGCAAAATTTTCTATAGAAATAAAATTTTGCAAAATATTCTATAGAAATAAAATTTTGACTCAATTTTCTATAGAAATAAAATTTTGACTACATTTTGTATAGAAAAAATATTTCTATAGTAATAAAATTTTGAATACACTCTTTATAGCAGTGAGTATCAATGAGTATCAGTAAAACAAATTTGAGAAAATTTGTTATAGAAATACAATTTGACAATTTTTTCTTATAGAAATAAAATTTTGAAAAAATTATCAATAAAAAAACAATTTTAGAAATAAAATTCTGAAAAATATTCTACAGAAACAATATTTTGACTAAATTTTCTATAGAAATAAAATTTTGGCCAAATTTTCTAATAAAAAAATCTATAACTATAAAATTTTGGCAAAATTTTCTATAGAAATAAAATTTTGGCCAAATTTTCTATAGAAATAAAATTTTGACCAAATTTTCTAATAAAAAATTTATTACTATAAAATTTTGGCAAAATTTTCTATAGAAATAAAATTTTGACTTAAATTTTTATAGAAATAAAATTATCAATAGAAATAAAATTTTGAAAAAATTTTTGTGTAACAAACAAAATTTTGCAAAATTTTCTATAGAAATAAAATTTTGCAAAATATTCTATAGAAACAAAATTTTGACACAACTTTCTACAGTCATAAAATTTTGACAAAATTTCCTATAGAAATAAAATTTTGACTAAATTTTCTAAAAAAAAAAATATTTCTATAGTAATAACATTTTGAATAAATTTTTATAGCAATAAAATTTTGACAAAATTTGCTATAGAAATAAAATGTTGACAAAATTT
Organism: Haematobia irritans; assembly: GCF_050003625.1. Taxonomy (NCBI): domain Eukaryota; kingdom Metazoa; phylum Arthropoda; class Insecta; order Diptera; family Muscidae; genus Haematobia; species Haematobia irritans. The sequence continues at coordinate 25,031,544 of NC_134401.1, forward strand.
TTTTATAGAAATAACATTTTGACAAAATTTTCTATAAAAAACAACTTTGAAAACATTTTCTGTCAATATTCCACATGTGTATATGGCCTTAAAATAAAATTAAAAAAAAAATAATTTCGATTATTCGAAATATTTGAAATAAATTGATATGGGCATTAAAATGGATCGATCCAGCCCATCTGCTAATCTAACATTCTAGGAAACATAAAAAGATAGCCGTAATTGGAAGTTGATTTTCATTTACAATCATGCTGTACATTGATCGAATGAATAACGCAATGGAAACTAATTTGCGTAAAAACTTAGTTAGTTACAAAAATGTGAAGTGTTTTAAAAAATTTGGTTTAGCCGGAGTCGGAGTCGAGCAAAATTTTTACGACTCCGACTCCGACTCCGACTCCAGCAAAATCTTCAGACTCCGACTCCAAGACTCCGACTCCGACTCCGGCTCCACAGCCCTGGTTGTAACTATAGGACTTCTAATAACAATTCCCTATAACAGTTTTTGTCAAATTTTTATTTTTATAAAGAGTTTTTGTAAAATTTTATTTCTATAGAAAATTTTGTCAAAATTTTATTTCTATAGAAAATTTTGTCAAAATTTTATTTCTACAGAAAATTTTGTCAAAATTTTATTTCTATAGAAAATTTTGTCAACATTATATCTTTAAAAAATTTTATTTTTCAAAATTTTATTTCTATTGAAATTTTTGTCAAAATTTTAGTTCTATATAACATTATGTCAAAATTTTATTTCTATTGAAAAGTGTGTCAAAACTTTAGTTTTATAGTAAACTTAGTCAAAATTTTAGTTTTATAGTAAATTTTTTCACAATTTTATTTCTATAGAAAATTTTGTCAAAATTTTATTTCAATAGGAAATATTGTCAAAATTTTATTTCTATAGAAAATTTTGTCAACATTTTATATCTCTTGAAAACTCTAGAAAACCAAAATTTTATTTCTATAGAAAATTTTGTCATAATAATTTTGTCAAAATTTTATTTTTATAGCAAATTTTGTCAAAATTTTATTTCTATAGAAAATTTTATCAAAATTTTATTTCTATAGAATATTTTCTCAAATTTTTATTTCTACAGAAAATTTTCTCAAAATTTTATTTCTGTAGACAATTTTTCAAACTTTTATTCCAAAAAAATTTTTTTAAAAATTTTATATCTATAGAAAATTTTGTCAAAACTTTGTTTCTATCGAAAATTTGGTCAACATTTTATTTCTATAAAAAAATTTTGTCAAAATTTTATATTTATAGAAAATTTTGCCAAAATTTTATTTTTTTTTATAAAAAATTTTTTCATAATTTTATTTCTATAGAAAATTTTGTCAATATTATTTCTTTAAAAAATTTTATTTGTCAAAATTTTATTTCTATTGAAATTTTTGTCAAAATTTTATTTCTATATAACATTTTGTCAAAATTTTATTTATATTAAAAAGTGTGTCAAAATTGTAGTTTTAGTAAACTTTGTCAAAATTTTAATTTTATAGTAAATTTTTTCACAATTTTATTTCTATAGAAAATTTTGCCAAAATTTTATTTTTATAAAAAATTTGTCATAATTTTATTTCTATAGAAAATTTTGTCAAAATTTTATTTCTATAGAAAATTTTGTTAGAAATTTATTTCGTTCGAAAATTTTGTCAAAATTTTATTTTTGTAAAACATTTTGTCAGACATTTATTTTGATAGAAAATGTTGTCAAAATTTTATTTCTGTAGAAAATTTGGCAAAAATTTATTTCTATAGAAAATTTTGTAAAAAATGTATTTCTAAGAAAATTTTGTCAAAATTTTATTTCTGTAGAAAATTTTGTTAAAATTTTATTTCGTTTGTTTTTTTATACCCTCCACCATAGGATGGGGGGGTATATTAACTTTGTCATTCCGTTTGTAACACATCGAAATATTGCTCTAAGACCCCATAAAGTGTATATATTCTGGGTCGTGGTGAAATTCTGAGTCGATCTGAGCATGTCCGTCCGTCCGTCCGTCCGTCCGTCTGTTGAAATCACGCTAACTTCCGAACGAAACAAGCTATCGACTTGAAACTTGGCACAAGTAGTTGTTATTGATGTTGGTCGGATGGTATTGCAAATGGGCCATATCGGTCCACTTTTACGTATATCCCCCATATAAACGGACCCCCAAATTTGGCTTGCGGAGCCTCTAAGAGAAGCAACTTTCATCCGATTCGGCTGAAATTTGGTATATGGTGTTACTATATGGTCTCTAACAACTATATAAAAACCGGTCCACATCGGTCAATAATTATATGTAGCCCCCATATAAACCGATCCCCCGATTTGGTTTGAGGAGCCTCTAAGAGAAGCAAATTTCATCCGAACCAGCTGAAATTTGGTACATGGTGTTAGTATATGGTCTCTAACAACCATGCAAAAGTTGGTCCACATCGGTCCATAATTATATATAGCCCCCATATAAACCGATCCCCCGATTTGGCTTGCGGACCCTCTAAGAGAAGCAAATTTCATCCGATCCGGCTGAAATTTGGTACATGGTGTTAGTATATGGTCTCTAACAACCATGCAAAAATTGGGCCACATCGGTGCATAATTATATATAGCCCCCATATAAACCGATAATTTCATCCGATCCGGCTGAAATTTGATATGTGGTGTTAGTATATGGTCTTTAACAACAATGCAAAAATTGGTCCACATCGGTCCATAATTATATATAGCCCCCATATAAACCGATCACCAGATTTGACCTCCGGAGCCTCTTTGAAGACCAAAATTCATCTGATTCAGTTGAAATTTGGTACGTGATGTTAATATATGGCCTCAAACTCCCATGCAAAAATTGGTCGAAATCGGTCCATAATTATATATAGCCTCCATATAAACCGATCCCCAGATTTGACATCCGGAGCCCCTTGGAAGAGCAAAATTCATCCGATTGGATTGAAATTTGGTACGTGATGTTAGTATGTGGTATCCAACAACCATGCAGGAATTGGTTCCTATCAGTCCATAATTATATATAGCACCCATATAAACCGATCCCCAGATTTGACCTCCGGTGCCTTTTGGAGAAGCAAAATTCATCCGATCTGGTTGAAATTTTGTACGTGGTGGTAGTATATGATATTTAACAACCATGCCAAAAGTGGTTCATATCCGTCCATAATCATATATAGCCCCCATATAAACCGATCCCGAGATTTGGGTTTGGAGCCTCTTGGAGGAGCAAATTTCATCCGAGTCAGTTGAAATTTGGTACATTGTGCTAGTATATGGCCGTTAACAACCATGCCTAACTAGGTCCATATCGGTCTATAGTTATATATAGCCCTCAGATAAATTGATCACCAATCACAAAAAAATTGGTCCACATCAATAATTGTATATAGCCCCCATATAAGCGACCCCCATATTTTAATTCTGGCTCCCTACGTACCGTGCAAAAGTCCATATCGATTCGTAATTATTTGTAGATTTACCTACACATCCTTTTTTGTCTAATGTATACCACGTATGGACTAACACACAATTTAGAAAACGATTTAAGATACCACAACCCAAGTAATTCGATTGTGGATGACAGTCTTTCGTAGAAGTTTCTACGCAATCCATGGTGGAGGGTACATAAGATTCGGCCTGGCCGCACTTACGACCGTTTATACTTGTTTTTTGTTGGTTTATTCTTTAATCATATTTGTTGTTTTGATCTCAGTTTAAAACCATTGCGTTGACTAAACAACAAGAGTAGCTTAACCAACAGAGGAAAATAATGTTTGTCAAATTTATTTGGACAAAGCCCTATAGACTGCAAGATGGTTGGATGGACTCGCGTCCCTCATCAGTTTTTGTCAAAACTTTGTTTCTATCGAAAATTTGATCAACATTTTATTTCTATAAAATTTTTTTCAAAATTTTATATTAATAGAAGATTGTGCCTAAATTTTGTTTTTATAAAAAATTTTTTCATAATTTTATTTCTACAAAAATGTTTGGCAAAATTTTATATCTTTAGAAATTTTTGTCAAAATTTTATTTCTAAGGAAAGTTTTGTCAAAATTTTATTTCTACAGAAAATTTAGTCAGAAACTTATTTCGATAGAAAATTTTGTCAAAATTTTTTTGTGTAGAAAATTTGGTCAAAATTTTTCAAAATTTTATTTTTATAGAAAATTTTGCCAAAATTTTATTTCTATAGAAAATTTAGTCATAATTTTATGCCTATAGAAAATTTTGTCAAAATTTTATTTCTATAGAAAATTTTGTCAAAATTTTATTTCTGTAGAAAATTTTGTCAAAATATTATTTCTATAGAAAATTTTGTTAGAATTTTATTTCTATAAGAATATAGAAATTTTTATTTCTCTTTTATTTCTATAGAAATTTTTTTCAAAATTTTATTCCTTTAGAAAAATTTATTTCTAAAGAAAATTTCGTCAAAATTTGATTTCTGTAGAAAATTTTGTCAAAATTTTATTTCTATAGAAAATTTTGTTAGAATTTTATTTCTATAAGAATATAGTAATTTTTATTTCTCTTTTATTTCTATAGAAATTTTTTTCAAAATTTTATTCCTTTAGAAAAATTTATTTCTAAAGAAAATTTCGTCAAAATTTGATTTCTGTAGAAAATTTTGTCAAAATTTTATTTCTATAGAAAATTTTGTCAAAATTTTATTTCAATAGAAAATTTTGTCAAAATTTTATTTCTATAGAAAATTTTGTTAACATTTTATATCTCTTGAAAACTCTAGAAAGCCAAAATTTTATTTCTATAGAAAATTTTGTCATAATTTTTTTTCTATAGAAAATTTTGTCAAAATTTTATTTCTATTGAAAATTTTGTCGAAATTTTATTTTTATAGTAAATTTTGTCAAAATTTTATTTCTATAGAAAATTTTATCAAAATTTTATTTCTGTAGAAAATTTTGTCAAAATTTTATTTCTATAGAAAATTTTGTTAGAATTTTATTCTACAAGAATATAGGAATTTTTATTTCTCTTTTACTTCTATAGAAATTTTTTTCAAAATTTTATTCCTTTAGAAAAATTTATTTCTAAAGAAAATTTCGTCAAAATTTGATTTCTAAAGAAAATTTCGTCAAAATTTGATTTCTAAAGAAAGTTTTGTCAAATTTTTATTTCTACAGAAAATTTTGTCAAAATTTTCTTTCTATCGAATATTTTATCAAAATTTTATTTCAATAGAAAATTTTGTCAAAATTTTATTTCTATAGAAAATTTTGTCAACATTTTATATCTCTTGAAAACTCTAGAAAACCAAAATTTTATTTCTATAGAAAATTTTGTCATAATTTTTTTTTTCTATAGAAAATTTTGTGAAAATTTTATTTCTATTGAAAATTTTGTCAAAATTTTATTTTTATAGTAAATTTTGTCAAAATTTTATTTCTATAGAAAATTTTATCAAAATTTTATTTCTATAGAAAATTTTGTCAAAATTTTATTCCTTTAGAAATTTTTATTTCTAAAGAAAATTTCGTCAAAATTTGATTTCTAAAGAAAATTTCGTCAAAATTTGATTTCTACTGAAAATTTTGTCAAAATTTTATTTCTATAGACAATTTTTTCAAAATGTTATCTCTATAGAAAATTTTGTCAAAATTTTATTTCTGTAGAAACTTTTGTGAAAATTTTATTTCTATAGAAAATTTTGTCAAAATTTTATTTCTATAGAAAATTTTGCTAAAATTTTATTTCTATAGAAAATTTTGCTAAAATTTTATTTCTATAGAAAATTTTGTCAAAATTTTATTTCTGTAGAAAATTTTGCCAAAATTGTGTTTCTATTGAAAATTTTGTCAAAATTTGTTTCCAACGAAAATTTTGTCAAAATTTTATTTCTATAGACAATTTTTTTAAAATTTTATTTCCATAGAAAATTTTTTGAAAATGTTATCTCTATAGAATATTTTGTCAACATTTTATTTCTGTAGAAAATTTTGTCAAAATTTTATTTCTATAGAAAAATTTGTCGACATTTTATATCTCTAGAAAACTTTGTGAAAATTTTATTTTTATAGAAAATTTTTGTTAATATGTCATTTCTAAGAAACTTTTTCCAAAATTTTATTTCTGTAGGAATTTTTTTGTCAAAATTTTATTTCTATAGGAAATTTTGTCAAAATTTTATTTCTATAGAAAATTTTGTCAAAAAATCTCTTGTTTTTGTGTATCGTACGAAACTACATTCAAATAAAAGCAATCGCTCCAATTTGAATCAATTTGGGGTTTTCCATTTTTGTTGAGTTTGCAATAACCCCTTTAAATATTTCGTTTTTTTTTCATTCAAAAATATTCTTTATGACAAAATAGCTTACTATCTCCAACCATTCATCTAACGAGCATCATATCTGTCTTAACGTCATCTTCATTTGATGGAGCTCAAATTTTTCGTTACTTTTTCTTTACTTCCTAATCAAAAGGCAAAACAACAAATCTATCAACATGACAGTCATTCTTTTGTTGGTCTCGATCTTTTCTATGTGAAGACAACACCTTTTGCTGTCATAAATTCTCAACCTATTTCAAATGTTTTGTATCTCCTTGCTTGGAAAAAATGGAAGAACCCTAGAGAAAAAAAATTAAAAGTAAGTACGTGTCAAATGTGTCATAATTTAACACAAAGGTGTTTCTGTCAGAATGATTGGGGATTGTATTCGTAAGGCAGCAATTCAATATCCTTTAGGCTATTTTTTGAGTTTTATTTTTATTCCTTGAATCGCTATAAATGGAAGAAAAAGGAACAAAAATATTTAAAAAAAAACAACCTGCGTGAACGAATAAAATATAGGCTGTCATATGTTAATAATATGACCTCGTTGACATTGTTATGATGTGACAGAGTTCCATCATCGGGTAGCAACATTGAGCCCACAATTGTGGTTATAGCAATGCCCTTGATCCCTTTTATACTACAGGCTGTTAATGCTGGCTATTGTGTTGGTAATGGTCAAAAGAATAATTATCCTTATGCCTTACTAGCTAGGTATTTGTAGGGTTTAATTTAGTTCTTTTGTTTCATTACATGAAGACTTGAGTTTCCTCTGTAGTGGAGCCACCTATGATAGCTCTGGGCAATGGGCGAATAGTATTTCATTACATTTGGATTCATTTAGTTGAGTTGTTTTTGATGTTTTCTGCCTTTATTATTTTTATTAATTGAACGGACATAGTAATTTAACTTATCTTTCCTCTAACTACGCACTGAATATAATAAAACTTAATCCCCCATTCTTCGATGGAAGAAGTACCCTATAGCAGGTATTGGTAACTTGTAATAAACATGGTAGATGAAACAAGCAGTTAGCACATTCACACTAGTATATCTGTGAAACTAGGTACATCCCAGAAAAAATTGGAAATTCCTACTAAGTCATCACTTTTAATGTGCATTTAGAAATGCTTGTTCAGAAAGGGATTTAAATTTCAATCTGCTGGAAGTTTTTTTTTGTGATAAATAAAAATACCCATTTTGTTTTAGTGTGTAAATATAACCATAGCGATAGGCGGTTGGCGAAACATTTTTGCCGCAACGGCAAATACAATAAGCTTGACGGCGAATAATACCCTTTTTCACGTTTCCTAGCGTTTTTGTTGTCAATACAGCATGCTTTGACAATATTAAACAATCAAGTTGAATAAAAACATACAATGGCTTGTTATTTGTTGAGTTATTTCAAGAAAAAATAATCTACACGTGTCCAGGCAACAGCAATTCCTAGTGGTGAGTTAAAAAAATTGATAAGCGATGGCAACACTATACCAGTTTTCGCCAAGGACTTAGAATAAGTTTTAATTTTGCGACACGCCGCTAGCCGTCATGGTATTCCGTCGCGGATTTAGGGCTTCCCATAAGAAATACACGTAAATAAGTGTTCGCCTACCACCTATCGCTATGGTTATATTTACATACTTAGTTTCGTTGCAACAAAATCAAATTTTCAGAATTTTACTGTGTAAAAACCAGGGCGTAGCAAAATTAGAAGTATATACGGCCGTAAGTTCAGCCAGGCCGATGCTTATGTACCCTCCACCATGGATTGCGTAGAAACTTCTTCTAAACACTGCCATCCACAATCGAATTACTTGGGTTGTGGTATCTTAAAACTTCTTAACATCTTAACGTTTTCTAAATTGTGAGTTAGTCCATACGTGATATAAAGGGTGATTCTTTTGAGGTTAGGATTTTCATGCATTAGTATTTGACAGATCACGTGGGATTTCAGACATGGTGTCAAAGAGAAAGATGCTCAGTATGCTTTGACATTTCATCATGAATAGACTTACTAACGAGCCACAACGTCGAATTTTCAGTGAATGGGCCCTAGAAAAGTTGGCAGAAAATCCGCTTTTTTATCGACAAATTTTGTTCAGCGATGAGGCTCATTTCTGGTTGAATGGCTACGTAAATAAGCAAAACTGCCGCATTTGGAGTGAAGAGCAACCAGAAGCCGTTCAAGAACTGCCCATGCATCCCGAAAAATGCACTGTTTGGTGTGGTTTGTACGCTGGTGGAATCATTGGACCGTATTTTTTCAAAGATGCTGTTGGACGCAACGTTACGGTGAATGGCGATCGCTATCGTTCGATGCTAACAAACTTTTTGTTGCCAAAAATGGAAGAACTGAACTTGGTTGACATGTGGTTTCAACAAGATGGCGCTACATGCCACACAGCTCGCGATTCTATGGCCATTTTGAGGGAAAACTTCGGAGAACAATTCATCTCAAGAAATGGACCGGTAAGTTGGCCACCAAGATCATGCGATTTGACGCCTTTAGACTATTTTTTGTGGGGCTACGTCAAGTCTAAAGTCTACAGAAATAAGCCAGCAACTATTCCAGCTTTGGAAGACAACATTTCCGAAGAAATTCGGGCTATTCCGGCCGAAATGCTCGAAAAAGTTGCCCAAAATTGGACTTTCCGAATGGACCACCTAAGACGCAGCCGCGGTCAACATTTAAATGAAATTATCTTCAAAAAGTAAATGTCATGGACCAATCTAACGTTTCAAATAAAGAACCGATGAGATTTTGCAAATTTTATGCGTTTTTAAAAAAAAAAAAGTTATCAAGCTCTTAACAAATCACCCTTTATATAGACAAAAAAGGTATGTATAGGTAAGTCTTCAAATAATTACGAATCGATATGGACTTTTGCACGATACGTAGAGAGCTTGAATTGAAATATGGGGGTCGCTTATATGTGGGCTATATACAATTATGAACTTGATATGGACCAATTTTTGTGTGATTGGGGATCGATTTATCTGAGGGCTATATATAACTATAGACCGATATGGACCTAGTTAGGCATGGTTTTTAACGGCCATATACAGCACAATGTACCAAATTTCAGCTGACTCGGATGAAATTTGCTCCTCCAAGAGGCTCCAAAACTAAATCTCAGGATAGGTTTATATGGGGGCTATATATGATTATGGACTGATATGGACCACTTTTGGCATGGTTGTTAAATATCATATACTACCACCACGTACCAAATTTCAACCAGATCGGATGAATTTTGCTTCTCCAAAAGGCACCGGAGGTCAAATCGGGGGATCGGTTTATATGGGGGCTATATATAATTATGGACTGATATGGACCAATTCCTGCATGGTTGCTGGATACCATATGCTAACATCACGTACCAAATTTCAACCGAAGCGGATGAATTGTGCTGTTCCAAGGGGCTCTGGAGTTCATATCGATCGGTTTATATGGGGGCTATATATAATTATGGACCGATTTCGACCAATTTTTGCATGGGTATTTGAGGCCATATATTAACACCACGTACCAAATTTCAATTGAATCAGATGAATTTTGGTCTTCCAAGAGGCTCCGGAGGTCAAATCTGGGGATCGGTTTATATGGAGGCTATATACCAAATTTCAACCGGCTCTGCAAGCTAAATCGGGGGATCGATTTATATGGGGGCTATATATAATTATGGACCGATGTGGACTAATTTTTGTATAGTTGTTAGAGACCATATACTAACACCATGTACCAAATTTCAACCGGATCGGATGAAAGTTGCTTCAATTAGAGGATCCGCAAGCTAAATTTGAGGGTCCGTTTATATGGGGGTTATACGTAAAAGTGGACCGATATGGCCCATTTGCAATACCATGCGACCTACATCAATAAAAACTACTTGTGCCAAGTTTCAAGTCGATAGCTTGTTTCGTTCGGAAGTTAGCGTGATTTCAACAGACGGACGGACGGACGGACATGCTCAGATCGACTCAGAATTTCACCACGACCCAGAATATATATACTTTATGGGGTCTTAGAGCAATATTTCGATGTGTTACAAACAGAATGACAAAGTTAGTATACCCCCATCCTATGGTGGAGGGTATAAAAATTGACAATAAAATTTTGACAAAACTTTCTATAGAAATATAATTTTGATAAAATTTTCTATGGAAATAAAATTTTGACAAAATTTTCTATAGAAATAAAATTTTGACAAAATTTTGACAAAATTTTCTATAGAAATAAAATTTTGACAAAATTTTCTATTGCAATAAAATTTTGGCAAAATTGTCTTTAAAAATGGAGTTTTGACAAAATTTTCTATCAGAATTTCGCCACGACCCAGAATATATATATACTTTATGGGTTCTTAGAGCAATATTTCGATGTGTTACAAACGGAATGACAAATGGTGGAGGTTATAAAAATTGACAAAATTTTCTATAGAAATAAAATTTTGACAAAATTTTCTATAAAAATAAAATTTTGACAAAATTTTCTATTGCAATAAAATTTTGGCAAAATTGTCTTTAAAAATGGAGTTTTGACAAAATTTTCTATCGAAATAAAATTTTGGCAAAATTGTCTTTAAAAATGGAATTTTGACAAAACTTCCTATAGAAATAAAATTTTTTTAGCGTGATTTCAACAGACGGACGGACGGACATGCTCAGATCGACTCAGAATTTCGCCACGACCCAGAATATATATATATATATATACTTTATGGGTTCTTAGAGCAATATTTCGATGTGTTTCAAACGGAATGACAAATGGTGGAGGGTATAAAAATTGACAAAATTTTCTATAGAAATAAAATTTTGACAAAATTTTCTATAGAAATAAAATTTTGACAAAATTTTCTATAGAAATAAAATTTTGATAAAATTTTCTATAGAAATAAAATTTTGACAAAATTTTTCTATTGAAATAAAATTTTGGCAAAGTTGTCTTTAACAAGTATATACAGCACTAAGTTCGGCCGGGCCGAATCTTAAATACCCAGTACCATGAACCAAATATTAGGGTTTCCTTTGAAATTTCGGGAGGGCTTGAGGACTTGAGGACACTTTCCGAAGATAAATTTAAAGATTTCACCTATGAGGACTATATCAGATGCTGGATTTATAAGAACCATTTTTGTTTGAGTTTTAGAGGAATCATAAACATCTCTTGTAAGTGTGCAAGAAAATTATAAAATAACGTCTTGATTTGAAATCTTAAATCTGTAGAAGTAAAATCTGGAAATTTTACATTGAGTTTCAAGCAAGTTTCATGATCAGTGCGCCTTCTACACCCTCAAGAAGTGAAGTCGGTCTATATGGAGGCATTACCAAATGGACCGATAAAAACTTAATCCGATACACGTTTTTGTGAGCCTAAAATACCAGAATATTTACAATTTCAGGCAAATCAGATAAAAACTACGGTTTCTAGAAACCCAAGGAGTTAAATCGGGAGATCGTTCTTATGGGGGCTATACAAAAATATGGACCGATACTCACCGTTTTCGGCACACCTCTTTATGACCCGAAAATACCTCTAGATTTCCAATTTCAGGCAAATAGGATAAAAATTTTGGATTCTAGAAGCCCAAGAAGTAAAATCGGGAAATCGGTCTATATGGGGGCTATACCAAAATATGGACCGATACTCACAATTTTTGGCACACGTATTTGTGGTCCTCCAATACCTCTAGATTTCCAATTTCAGGTAAATTGAATAAAAACTGATGTTTCTATAAGCCCAAGAAATAAAATCGGGAGATCGGTCTATATGGGGGCTATACCAAAACATGGACCGATACTCACAATTTTTGGCACACGTATTTGTGGTCTTACAATACCTCTAGATTTCCAATTTCAGGTAAATTGAATAAAAACTGAGGTTTCTATAAGCCCAAGAAATAAAATCGGGAGATCGGTCTATATGGGGGCTATACCAAAACATGGACCGATACTCACCATTTTCGGCACACCTCTTTATGGTCATAAAATACCTCTAGATTTCCAATTTCAGACAAATTGGATAAAAACTACGGTTTCTATAAGCCCAAGACCCTAAATCGGGAGGTCGATTTATATGGGGACTTTATCAAAACCTGAACCGATATAGCCCATCTTCGAACTTGACCTGCCTACAGACACAAGACGAGTTTGTGCAAAATTTCAGCACGATTGCTTCATTATTGAAGACTGTAGCGTGACAGACAGACGGACATCGTTATATCGTCTTAGAATTTCCCCTGATCCAGAATATATATACTTTATATAGTCGGAAATCGATATTTCGATGTGTTACAAACGGAATGACAAACTTATTATACCCCCGTCACCATTCTATGGTTGTGGGTAAAAAATGGAGTTTTGACAAAATTTTCTATCGAAATAAAATTTTGGCAAAATTGTCTTTAAAAATGGAATTTTGACAAAACTTCCTATAGAAATAAAATTTTGTTAAAAAAATAAAAATTTGTTAAAGAAGATTTCTCAAAAAAAAAAATCTTCACAAAAATCCCCATATTTATGGAAATTCCCCACCAAACAACCAACTCAAAAATTTCGTCCCCATTCACGATAAACTATTTGGGAAAAAATTTCCAATACTGGCAACACTGAAAAGGGCAAGGTCTGAAAATCTTAGGTATGGTAACCGAAACTATCCAGTGATGGTAAATCATTATTTTCAAGCATATATTATTGTTGGGGATATGACCCAAATGTTCTAGGTAATCAGTTTTTCACCTCACCCACTTAAATAGGTTTTGCTAGATTAACAATGTTGAACTAAATTACCTCCAAGGTTATTTGGTAATCAGAGTTATTGCTGGGTATTGAAGAATGTAGATTGAAAACAACAACAAATGGTATTATTAGATCATCTTAGAATTTCTCTTTAACTAAGAATAATCTAACCTAGCCTAGTATATTTACTTATATTCCGTTAATTTCTTTAAGTAGGGGTATTTAAATAATCGTTATCCACCTATTCCTTTCCAATTCCAAAGCCATATTCCTTTTTACAGAATTTCCACGCCGTATAAAAAAGTCATAATCGTAGCATTGTTAGCCTTAGTAAGTCTTGTATTTTTTATTATTTTTATGAAATCTAAGTAGGTTTTTTTCGTTTGCTAATAACACCAGCGAAACGAACTAGAGTATTGCCTTTCAACACATGATTCTCGACAATTCATTTTGAGTAAAGGACCTTTTAGTTTTGTTGTTGTTTTTGTTTTAGTTTTTTTTTGTGAGACATTTTGATAAATAGCTAAAATACCATTGAAATTGAGGTGTTATATACGGTTAAGGATATAGGACCACATAGGATGGACTACCATCCACTTTTAACTGATGTGAGGTTTGCATGTGTTCAAATACTTGGGCGAAATAGCCTGTGTCCAGTCAGTGGTAAATGCCTCAACCACCTCAAAGGATGTATTGGCCATATGCCTACCAAGTACTTTTCTTTGTGGTGTCAATGCGGGGGGTTGGATGGATGGTGTAAGGCGTTTTATTTTTTTTAAAGGAATTTTTATTATATATTCACAAAGAGGTTTTTGGCATGTCTCAAAGTGATTAAATGAAATCAGTTGAGTTCGTGATGAGTGAGTCGGGTCGGTCAGGTAGAATTTCCATTAAACTCTAAAACTTTCCTAGTTCATTTTTTTTGTGGTTGATAAAATTATTCTTTTTGTCACCGCAAAGTTTCGTGCTGTTGGCGATTTTTTTTTCAACCATGGTATGACCGGTGTATACATGTGCGTTATGATGGTTAGCTTCCTATTCCAATTAACTATAATTGTTTTCAAATTTCATAATAAATATAAAACTTTTTAGCAAAATATTTAAGTTTTATAAAAAAAAAATAAAGTTATATGAACGAGGGTAGCTTTGTTAGTTTGGTACTGGGGTTCTCTTTTGTTATATGGTCTCCTCAAGTTCATAGGCATCAGGGGAGATCAACCTTTTACAAGGACATTGAGTCAGGACAAATTTTCGAGGCTATTGTATATTTTCCACTATTGTATAGTTTCATAGTTAGGCAAGGGAAAATTATGTAGAGGTTGGTCGTATCTCGTATATAGGGTAGCTGACATGTTATGCAACAAATACAATCGCTATATTTTTATACCCTCCACCATAGGATGGGGGTATATTAACTTTGTCATTCCGTTTGTAACACATCGAAATATTGCTCTAAGACCCCATAAAGTATATATATTCTGGGTCGTGGTGAAATTCTGAGTCGATCTGAGCATGTCCGTCCGTCCGTCCGTCTGTTGAAATCACTCTAACTTCCGAACGAAACAAGCTATCGACTTGAAACTTGGCACAAGTAGGTGTTATTGATGTAGGTCGGATGGTATTGCAAATGGGCCATATCGGTCCACTTTTACGTATAGCCCCCATATAAACGGACCCACAAATTTGGCTTGCAAGGCCTCTAAGAGAAGCAAATTTCATTCGATCCGGCTGAAATTTGGTACATGGTGTTAGTATATGGTCCCTAATGACCATGCAAAAATTGGTCCCTATCGGTCCATAATTATATATAGCCCCCATATAAACCGATCCCCCGATTTGGCTTGCAGAGCCTCTAAGAGAAACAAATTTCATCCGATCCGGCTGAAATTTGGTACATGATGTTAGTATATGGTCTCTAAAGACCATACAAAAATTGGTCCATATCGGTCCATAATTATATATATCCCCCATATAAACTGACCCCCGGAGCACCTTGGAAGAGCAAAATTCTTCCCATTCGGTTTAGATTTGGTACGTGATGTTAGTATATGGCCTCAAACACCCATGCAAAAATTGGTCGATATCGGTCCATAATTATATATAGGCCCCATATAAACCGATCCCCAGATTTGACCCCCGAAGCACCTTGGAAAAGCAAAATTCTTCCCATTCATGATTCAACAAATTTTGTAATTGAAACAAAAAGCAATCTTAAAAACAAACAACCGACCGGGGCCGTCTATATTATACCATTCCCCACTATGTATACCAAAATTTTTTATATTCCCATATACAAATATTTAAATATGAACCGATTTGGACAAAATTTTTTAAACGTTCACAAAATGTCTAAACTCAAAATTTAAACCAAAACTTCAAAATTTTCGAAATGAAACTTTGGCCTCCGTGGTCACATGAATCTAAATCGGGCAAATATATGTGGGAGTTATATCTAAATCTGAACCGATTTTGACCAAATTTGGCATGTGTAACAAGAATGTTAGTCCTACTCTGTGTGAAAAACCTCAAGTAAATCGGAATGAAATTTTGACCTCTAGGGCCATATAAGTGCGTATCGGACGAAAGATATATATGTCAGCTATATCTAAAACTGAACCAATTTCCACTAAATTTGGCATGCATAGTAAATCCAGCGAGCTGCAATAACATCAAGATTTCGAACCACAACACCAAGAGACTGTTGATCGTCTTCCAAATGCTGGAGATATGAAAATGGGAGTTAGGTCACCTTGTATTTATGAACGAAAATGTACATCGAAATATTCAAGTAGTAAAATTGAGTGGCAGACACGTTGCCAAATGCTGGACTGTAAATCGGACGACTGATATATATGGGAGCTATATCTAACTCTGAGCCGATTTCAGCAAATTCGGTGCGCATATTTATAATGTTAATTCTATTCCCTGTGCAAAATTTCACGTAAATCAAAACAAAGCTCGGCGTCTGGGGCCATAGGAGTGTAAATCGATATATATGAGAGCTGAATCTGAACCGATTTGATTGATATTCAGCAAAAATTTACGAGACTCACAAAATATTAGATTATACGAAATTGGAAGAAGATCGATTGATAAATACCTCATTTATGACCAGATCGGTTATAAATATATACGGCAGCTATATCTAACTCTGTACTGATTTTAACACCCTCCACCATAGGATGGGGCTATATTAACTTTGTCATTCCGTATGTAACACATCGAAATATCGTGGTGAAATTCTGAGTCGATCTGAGCATGTCCGTCCTTCCGTCAGTTGAAATCACGCTATCTTCCAAATGAAACAAGCTATCGACTTGAAACTTCGCACAAGTAGTTGTTATTGATGTAGGTCGGATGGTATTGCAAATGGACTATATCGGTCGACTTTTACGTATAGCCCCCATATAAACGGACCCCCAAATTTGGCTTGCCGATCCTCTAAGAGAAGCAAATTTCATCCGATCTGGCTGAAATTTTGTACATGGTGTTAGTATATAGTCTCTAACAACCATGTCAATATTGGTCCACATCGGTCCATAACTATATATAGCCCCCATATAAACCGATCCCCCGATTTGACTTTGGAGGAGTAAATTTCATCCGAGTCAGTTGAAATTTGGTACATTGTACTAGTATATGGCCGTTAACAACCATGCCTAACTAGGTCCATATCGGTCTATAGTTATATATAGCCCTCAGATAAATAGATCCCCAATCGCACAAAAATTGGTCCATATCAAGTTCGTAATTGTATATAGCCCACATATAAGCGACCCCCATATTTCAATTCTGGCTCTCTACGTACCGTGGAAAAGTCCATATCGATTCGTAATTATTTGTAGACTTACCTACACATACCTTTTTTGTCTAATATATACCACGTATGGGCTAACTCACAATTTAGAAAACGATGTTAAGAAGTTTTAAGATACCTCAACCCAATTAATTCGATTGTGGATGACAGTCTTTCGTAGAAGTTTCTACGCAATCCATGGTGGAGGGTACATAAGATTCGGCCTAGCCGAACTTACGGCCGTATATACTTGTTCAATATGAAGTGGATCCGTTCTCGAGATATAATCAACCCTGATCAAGGTTCTTATGACTGTGGCGTGGATTTCAATCAAATCTGCAGAGAAATGATCCGACATTTTGGGGTTTTTGCTGTTTTTTTGTCGTCCATGCAATACTGTCAATATAACGTTAACGAGCAATGGAACGAGAAGAAAAAGACTTATTCACATATAAATGTTTTCAATATAGCCGCTTGAATTCCATCACAAATAATTTTATTTCTGAATGCAATAGATCAAAATGCTTTTGTCAGCTTGTAGACAATCAAATTGACTGTCACTGGAATACATCTGTCAGTTAGTGTTCCATGAAGTTTGATATGAACCAAATGTGAGCTATACCTGATGTCAATTCTTTCTTTCTATTACTCTGGAGTACATTGCATCTCTATGACTTTTCGTTGACTTGTTTCTTTGCAGAGTCCTGTTGGAAACTCACCAAAGATGGGACAAAAAAACCAAACTCACGATGAAAAATGAATAAACTGAAAATTTGAACAACTTTTGGAAACTTCTTATGCAAAAGGAAAGAAGTTGGTCTGAGCATTTCGTCAGAGTTGACTTTATTGAATTAAGTTGTTAAATTGTTTAGTTGGGTTAGGTATGCACCAAAAGACCAAAAACCGTTCAAACAAAAAAAAAAAAAAATATGAGCAAAAGGATATACCTTTTGCCTAGGAACTTAGACAATCAGCATTTGTCATTGTAAAGAAAAAAGGACTAAGAAAAAAAAATAATAATAAACTCTTGGTAACTTCGTATGGAAATCCCATGATGATGAACATGGGTATTACAAGCCATGATATTTCATCTCGCTTATAGACAAAGAGAAGCTTGTGGATTACAAATATTTAGGTAAAATTAGGTTGAAGAGGGATATCGGACATATTTCCAGTGATTAGAGAAAGGCTCCACTCCATCTATTCAGACAGTCGTATTAGCACCTATTCTGTCATAATGTGTCCTCAAACCTGTATCTTGTTTTAGAACTACAAGGATGTACTACAGTGTTGCCAGTATTGGGGATTTCCCCAAATTGGGGATATTTTTTGCGGATGGGGACAAACAATTTGAATTGAGGACTTGGGGGTTTTGATTTGGGACTTAGGTGGGGATTTGTTTGAAATCCGTTCAGTATAATAAATCCGTTTGCACTTATGATAAATCATGAAATTCTGTTTATTTCTATATTATTAAAAAATATACAAAAGGGATACAAAGGTTAGGTTAGGTTAGGTTATGTGGCAGCCCGATGTATCAGGCTCACTTAGACTATTCAGTCCATTGTGATACCACTTTGGTGAACTTCTCTCTTATCACTGAGTGCTGCCCGATTCCATGTTAAGCTCAATGACAAGCTTCCTTTTTATAGCCGAGTCCGAACGGCGTTCCACATTGCAGTGAAACCACTTAGAGAAGCTTTGAAACCCTCAGAAATATCACCAGCATTACTGAGGTGGGATAATCCACCGCTGAAAAACTTGTTTGGTGTTCGGTCGAGGCAGGAATCGAACCCACGACCTTGTGTATGCAAGGCGGGCATGCTAACCATTGCACCACGGTGGCTCCCAAGGGATACAAATGAAGCATTTGTATTTGAAAGGGACACAGGATTTTATATTTGTGGCTCAAGCGCTAGCTTACAATTTAGCTTAACTCGGTTTAGACAGTTTTCTATAATTGTGACATCATTTCGTGAGGACCTGGGTCTAAATAATGTCCTCTCATCACTGTTCATTACTGATTTGGACAATAATATATCCCATAAATATAGAAATTATGAACATGATTCAACTTCATATTTATCAACAATCCAATTTTATTATTTGAGTATTTAGAAATAAATTTTCGTCCATAAATACATGGAACATTTGAAAAAAAAATACCGATCTCTTGGTGTTGGATTCATGGTCACCTCAGTTGGTAGAATTCTACCGAAAATGATTTGGATAATAATATATCCAGGTCGAAAACCTATGTTGTTAGCACCTATATGACCTATTTATTTTCATAATTCATTATGATTGTAAATATATAAATAAATAAATAAATAAATAAATAAATAAATAGAAATTATGAACATGATTCAACTTCATATTTATCAACAATCCAATTTTATTATTTGAGTATTTAGAAATAAATTTTCGTCCATAAATACATGGAACATTTGAAAAAAAATTACCGAACTCTTGGTGTTGGATTCATGGTCACCTCAGTTGGTAGAATTCTACCGAAAATGATTTGGACAATAATATATCCAATAAATATAGAGCAGGTCGAAAACCTATGTTGTTAGCACCTATATTACCTATTTATTTTCATAATTCATTATGATTGTAAATATATAAATAAATAAATAAATAAATAAATAAATAGAAATTATGAACATGATTCAACTTCATATTTATCAACCATCCAATTTTATTACTTGAGTAGTTTGAAATAAATTATCGTCCATAAATAAATCGAACATTTGGAAGAAAATCACCTGTCTCTTGATGTTGGGTTCATGGCTGCCTCAGTTGGTACAATTCTTCCGAAAATGGTAGATTTTTTTACTATTTGATAGAATTCTTGATGTTCTGATAGATTTTGCAAATTATTCCTCTCCAACTAATAGGTAATTTAGAAATTTTCTATAGAAAAAAAATAAGGATAAAATTTTCTATAGGAATAAAATTTTTACAAAATTTTCTATAGGAATAAAATGTTGACAAAGTTTCCTATAGAAAAAAAAATTTACATAAATTTATATAGAAATAAAATTTTGACATAAATTTATATAGAAAAAAATTTGAACAAAATTTTCTATAGAAATAAAATTTTTTAGAAAACTAAATTTTCGTCCATAAATTAATCGAACATTTGGAATAAAATCACCGGTCTCTTGGTGTTGGGTTCATGGCTGCCTCAGTTGGTAGAATTCTACCGAACATGGTAGATTTTTTTGCTGTTTGGTAGAATTCTTGATGTTTGGTAGATTTTGCAAATTATTCCTCTCCAATTAATAGGTAATTCACAAATTTTCTATAGAAATCAAATTTTGACAAAATTTTCTATAGAAATCAAATGTTTACGAAATTTTCTATAGCAATAAAATTTGGACAAAAATGTCTATAGAAATAAAATTTACACAACATTTTTTATAGACATACAATTTTGACACAATTTTCTATAGAAATAAAATTAAAAAAAAATTCCATAGAAATAAAATTTTGAAAATTTACTATAAAAATAAATTTTTCACAAAATTTTCTATAGAAATCAAATTTTGACAAAATTTTCTATAGGAATAAAATGTTGACAAAGTGTCCTATTGAATAAAATTGTGATACAAATTTATATAGAAATAAAATTTTGACAAAATTTTCTATAAAAATAAAATTCTGACAAAATTTTCTATAGAAATGAAATTTTGACAAAATTTTCTATAAAAATAAAATTTTGGCAAAATTTTCTATAAAAATAAAATTTTGTCAATATTTTCTTTGAAAATAAAATTTTGGCAAAATTTTCCATAGAATAAAATGTTCACAAAATTTTTTATAGACATACAATTTTGATACAATTTTCTATAGAAATACAATTTTGACAAATAAAATTTTGAGAAAAAAAAAATTCCACAGAAATAAAATTTTAACAAATAAAATTTTAACGAATAGAATTTTGAGAAAAAAAAATTCCATAGAGACAAAATTTTGACCAAATTTTCTCTAGAAATAAAATTTTGACAAAATTTTCTATAGAATTAAAATTTTTAACAAAATTTACTATAAAAATAAAATTTTGAAAATTTTCTATAGTAATTAAGTTTTGACAAAATCTTCTTAGAAATAACATTTTGACAAAATTTTCGATAAGAATATAATTTTGACAAAATTTTCTATAGAAATAAAATTTTGAAAACTTTCAATAGAAATAAATATGAAAGAAATAATATGTATTTCACAAATTTTCTATAGAAATAACATTTTGACAAAATGTTCTATAAAAATAAAATTTTTTTCTATAGAAATAAAATTTTCTATAGAAGTAAAATTTTGACAAAATTTTTTATAAAAGTAAATTTCTGACAAAATTTTCTATAGAAATAAAATGTTGACAAAATTTTCTATAGAAATAAAATTTTGACAAAAATTTCTATAGAAATAAAATTCTGACAAAATGTTCTATAGAAATAAAATTTTGACAAAATTTTCTATAGAAATAAAATTTTGACAAAATTTTCTGTAGAAATAAAATTTTGACAAAATTTTCTATAAAAATAACATTTTGATATTTTGAAATAAAATTTTGACAAAATGTCAAAAATTTATTGGTGGTTTTTGTGAGGAATTTTGGTTTTAGTTGGGGATTAAAGTGTCCTAATTTGGCAGGAAGAGCCAGAAAAGTACTGACAACACTGCTACACTGAAAAAACAGTGAACCCATCAGGTAGAAAACTTTTGGTTAATTTTAGAAAATTTTAACCAAACAGTATTACAAACGCTGACATCAAGCCGATATCACAGAAATAAATAAATATTTTTCGACAAATTCAAGAAAATTAATTAGACGTAATTAATTTTTTTTTCACTTGTTAAAGAAAATTTTGTAGTTTGAAGGAAAAAATTGGAGTTCAAAATTGCAAGAATATTTTTAGTGACATACGAAGTTCATGATGGACTCATTTATAGTAAAATGTACAAATTTAAAGAAATAATGAACTATTTTGTGAGAAATGCGAACTTAGTAAATCTTTATGCTTAATTTATGTATCATTTTTTCTGTTTTTTAGTTCATTAACTATCGTACGCAAAAAAATATTAGAGTAAAGGAAACTTTCTCCAAACATAATAATTCCATGAAGTAAAATAAATTTAAATTGGCTTTAGTGAAATAGAGAGTTCACTATTTTTGAGTGTACCAGAATCTCTAGATCTATATCGTTTGCTGTCTATAGGAAACTTTAAATCTTTGTTTGTTCCTTTATCTTCATTATTAAAATAGGACATTCATACACTTTGCCAAGGTTTTCTATGCCCTGCGCCACACTGTGGAACAGGGTATTATAAGTTAGTGCTTATGTTTGCAACACCCAGAAGGAGACGAGATAAACAGATGGTGTGTTTGGCAAAAATGCTCAGGGTGGGCTCCTGAGTCGATATAGCCATGTCCGTCTGTCCGTGAACACATTTTTGTAATCAAAGTCTAGGTCGCAGTTTTAGTCCAATCGACTGCAAATTTAGCACAAGTATGTGTTTTGGCTCAGAATAGAACCCTATTGATTTTGGAAGAAATCGGTTCTGATTTACATATAGCGCCCATATATATATTTAGCCCGATATATTATATGGCCCCAGAAGCCAGAGTTTTACCCTAATTTGCTTAACATTTTTCACAAGAAGAACAATTAGTACTATAGTGAAGTGTGCCAAATTTTATTGAAATCGGTTCAGATTTAGATATAGCTCTCATATATATCTTTCGCCCGAAATGGGCTAATACGGTCCCAGAAGCCAGAGTTTTACCCCAATTTGGTTGAAATTTTGCACTAGGAGTGCAATTAGTAGTGTAGTCAAGTGTGCCAAATTTTATTGAAATCGGTTCAGATTTAGATATAGCTGCCATATATAGCTTTCGCCCGATTTACACTCAATTGCCCACAGAGGCCAATTTTTTGCTCCGAGTTAGTTGAAATTTTGCACATGGAGTAGAATTAGCATTGTAGCTATGCGTGCCAAATTTGATTGAAATCGGTTCAGATTTAGATATAGCTCCCATATATATGTTTTTCTGATTTCGACAAAAATGGCCAAAATACCAACATTTTCCTTGTTAAATCGCCACTACTTAGTCGAAAAGTTGTAAAAATTACTCTAATTTTCCTAAACTTCAAATACATATATATCGAGCGATAAATCATAAATAAACTTTTGTTGTTTTTTATTGCAGCTTAAAACCATACATTGACTAAACTACAAGTGTAGCTTAACCAACAGAGGAAAAGAATGTTTGTTAAATTTATTTGGGCAAAGCCCTATAGACTGCAAGATGGTTGGATGGACGCACGTTTCGGAATTACCACATTCCTCATCAGCATTCTCTACTTGCAGCAAAACTATCAACCAATTATCAGAATAAATTCAGGCAGTTTATTAAACCCAACAAAAACCACACTTGAACCCTCCGAAAAAAGGTTTTACATTGATAGCCGGCTTATGCCGAAATAAATTCGAAACAAACATATCTCTTTTCCTATGCCACTGTCAAATCATCGATTTGAATTCACATGGCTGGGTTTATTTTGAGCGTGCCTCCTCTTCTTTTCCCATTTGTTTTGTTTTGTTATTGTTGGTTTTGTTCTTTAAGCATTGTTGTTTTTTATTGCAGCTTAAATCCATACATTGACTAAACTACAAGTGTAGCTTAACCAACAGAGGAAAAAAAAAATAAACTTTTGCGAAGTTTCCTTAAAATTACTTCAGATTTAAATGTTTCCCATATTTTTTTTTTTCATTGTGTTCCACCCTAGTGCATTAGCCGACTTAAATTTTAAGTCTATAGATTTTGTAGAAGTCTATCAAATTCTGTCCAGATCGAGTGATATTTAAATGTATGTATTTGGGACAAACCTTTATATATATCCACCAACACATTTGACGCATGTAAAATGGTATCGAAAATTTAGATCAACAAAGTGGTGCAGGGTATAATATAGTCGGCCCCGCCCGACTTTAGACTTTCCTTACTTGTTTAATATTGCATATGTGTATGCAAATGTCAAAGATAAGTCCTAAAGATAAGACAAGAGTATGAGTAACGTGGAAGGTAGTATATTGAGTTTTTTTTTTATAATGGAAAACTTGTTGAAGCAACAAACTTTTCACATTTTCTTCAACAAAATTTTTTTGTGAGATAGTTGGGGATACATAGTAGCTAAATTGAATAAAATCTGTTTTCATTGCGGGAGGGGTGTAATACATAATCTTAAATATAACAACAAGTGAAAGTGGGCTAAAGTCAGAATTGATTTGTCAATAATATCCAATACATGTGCAACTTCATCGAAAACTTTATTTTAAAGTTATCGACTAATTGATTAGTGAGTTTAGTTTAAGTTTGTTTTTCATTGAAGAAGTGTAAACCGGGTAAATTACTTTTAAAATAAATGTTAAAATGATATACCTTCATTTGGGAAACTAAAAATATATATAAGTCGAGAAGCTCCGAAAGGGGATTTGACTAATGTAATCAATTGATCTACGTCTTGTGACGAGTTTCAAGCCGATAACTCGCTTCGTTTAGATGTTAGAGTGATTTCAACAGATCACTAGATTGATTCAGAATTTCACCACAACCAAGAACTATGGGGTATGATATCAAAATTGTCTAAGATCGATGCGTTACAAACAGAACTGACAAAATTTGTATAACCCCATCCTAATATGTACCTAATATCTGGTCCTAAGTAAGAGATATGTATGTTACTCCTTTCCCCAGCTATCAAATATGCAAGCCCCATATTTTTACCACGTATCCCCTTTCTTTGTCACTACACCTTAATCGTCACTAACCGGATTTATCCTTTCCACGCTTGCTCCAGCAAGTTCAATGAGAAATTTTTGCTCTAATTATCCTTGTTGCTGTGATTTTTAATGTATAATTCCATTGATTGTTATCTCCAACCTCTGCTGTGCTCTGGTCATTACCCAAGTGATGTTGCTATTCATCTCAAGAATCTAATTTACTCTAAAGTAATTATAAAATGCAAATATTTTTGCCCTTAGAAATAGACGGTGTTGGTTTGTTTTACATGGCTGTTTTTTTTTTGTTTTGTTTTGTTTGTAGATTTTTACTTGATTCTGTATGGCATCTTCTTCTAATGCCAATGGCCGGTTAAGTTCTCTTTGCGTTGTTTCTATGCTGCGATGAATGGCTTAGCCAAAGCCAAATGATTGCGAAATGAGAAAAAGCTAGTATGTACGGTCGTAAGTTAGTCGAGGCCGAATCTTAAACACCCAATACCATGCAGCATATATAACAATTTCTTTGACAACATCTCGCCTTAATGGATTACATGATAATATCAAGAATTTCAAGTGTCTACTAAGTAAATGTGTCTAAGTGGTAAAGTTAACGAAACTAAATTAAAAATCTGCCGATATGGCGAAAACATCAGCTTCTGGATCTATAAGAAACTTTTCTATAGCCTAAACCATATAGTGGTTAGGGATTGATCTTCAAAAAAATACCAGAAATATTGAATTATTACGCCATAAATTTATACCGATCGACTCAGAATCACCTCCAGAGAACGGTTGCCAGTCGAGCCAAAAATAATCTACCAAAATTTTATCAAAATTTTATTTCTATAAGAATTTTGTCAAAATTTTATTTCTATCGAGAATTTAATCAAAATTTTATTTCTATCGAAATTTTTATTTCCACAGAAAATTTTGTCAAAATTTTATTTCTGTGGAAATTTTATCAAAATTTTATATCTACCAAAAATTTTGCAAAAATTTATTTGTACAGAAAATTTTTTTTCAAAAATTGATTTCTGTAGAAAATTTTGTCCAAATACAACTTTTATACAAAATTTTGTCTAAATTTTACTTCCACAGAAAAGTTTGTTTCTACAGAAGATTTTTTCAACATTTTATTTCTGTTGAAAATTTTCTCAAAATTTTATTTCTATAGAAAATATTCACAAAATTTTATTTCTATAGAATTTTTTTTCAAAATTTTATTTCTATAGAAATTTTTTTCAACATTTTATTTCTACAGAATTTTGAAGTACCTCCTAGTTGGAGAGGAATATTTTGCAAAAACTTCAAGAATTCTACCAGTCTACTAAACTGTAAAAAATCTACCATTTTTGGTAGAATTCTACCAACTGTGGCAACCGTGATTATATACCCGTCATTATGAAAATGATCTTTTTGGATCAAGAAGTGGTGCACACTCGGATCATGCTAGGTATTTACATGGGCTTGTAGTCACGGTTGCCACAATTGGTAGAATTCTACCAAAAGTGGTAGAATTTTTACTCATTTTTACATTTTGTAGATCTGTTGAATTCTTGATGTTTTAATAGATTTTGCAAAATACTCCATTCCAACTAAGAGGTACTTCATGAACTTTAATAGAAATAATTTTCTTTAGAAATAAAATGTTGACAAAATTTTCTATTAAAACAATAGTTTTGACAAAATTTTCCATAGAAATAAAATTTTGACAAAATTTTTTTTAGAAATAAAATTTTTGAAAAAATTTTCAATAAAACTAAAATTTTGACAAAATTTTCTATAGAAATAACATTTTTGAGAAAATTTTCTATAGAAATAAAATTTTGAGAAAATTATTAATAGAAATAAAATTTTGAGAAAATTTTTAATAGAAATAAAATTTTGAAAAATTATAGACATAGAAATAAAATTTTGACAAAATTGTCTATAGAAATAAAATTTTTGAGAAAATTTTCTATAAAATTAATTTTCCATAGAAAAAAAATTTTGACAAAATTTTCTATAGAAATAAAATTTTTGGAAAATTTTCTATAGAAATAAAATTTAGACTAGATTTTCTATAGAAATAAAATTTTGAGAAAATTTTCTATAGAAATAAAATTTTTGAGAAAATTTCCTACAGAAATAAAATTTTGACAAAATTATCTATAGAAATAAACTTTTGAAAAAAAAAAAATCTATAGAAATAAAATTTTGACAACATCTATCTATCTTCTATCTATCTATCTATATCTATATCTATATCTATATCTATCTATCTATCTATATATATATATATATATATATATATATATATATATATATATATATATATATATATATATATATATATATATATATATATATATATATATATATATATATATATATATATATATATATATATATATATATATATATATATATATATATATATATATATATATATATATATATATATATATATATATATATATATTCAATCTATGTTTGTTTATTTGTTTGTTTGTTTGTATGTTCCGAGTTGGCTCCGAAACGGCTGAACCGATTTACTTGAAACTTTCAGAGATCGTAGGGGGCGTTCATGTGGTGAAAATAGGGTAGCTCATTTTTTTACACCTGGTCGCGGAGGGGGACCTCCCCTTTGTCGGACTTTTTGAAAATTGGACCAAAGTTGACCGATTTGCTTGAAATTTTCATTGAAGATTGGGGTTGGGATCTAGACAAATTTCCGCTACTTTTTATTTCGATATTTGGTGGCGGAGGGGGGCCTCCCCGTTGTTCGACTTTTTTTAAGTACAGTGAAAAAACTAAAATTCTCTAAATTATCTGAGATTTACAGAGAACATGTGGTGAGGTTATGGAATTAGTATGGGGTACCCGATGATTTCATATGTGGATGGGGAGGGGGACCTCCCCCGTGCCCTACTTTTCGAAACTTGGAATAAAATT